>NC_140589.1:1142971170-1143008670 GCF_964204655.1 Triturus cristatus
CTCTCTCTCCTTCCCCCTCTCGCTCTCTCTCTCTCTCTCTCCTTCCCTCCCTCTCCTTCCCTCCCGCTGCTCTCCTGTCCCTCCTCTCTCCCTCCCTCTCCTTCCCTCCTCTCTCTCTCCTTCCCTCCCTCTCTCTCTCTTCTCTCTCTCTCTCTCTCTCTCTCTCTCCTCCTCTCTCCCTCTCTCTCTCTCTCTCTCTCTCTCTCTCTCTCTCTCTCTCTCTCTCTCTCTCCTTCCTCCCTCTCTCCTTCCCCCTCTCTCTCCTCTCTCTCTCTCCTCTCCTTCCCTCTCTCTCTTCCCTCCCTCTCTCTCCTTCCCTCTCCTCTCTCTCTTCTCTCTCTCTCTCTCTCTCTCTTTCCCTCCCTCTCTCTCTCTCTCTCTTCTCTCTCTCTCTCTCTCTCCTTCCCTCCCTCTCTCTCTCTCTCTCTCTTCTCTCTCTCTCTCTCTCTTCTCTCCTCTCTCTCTCTCTCTTTCTCTCCTCTCTTCTCTCTCTCTCTCTCCTCCCTCCCTCTCTCTCTCTCTCTCTCCTCTCTCTCTCTCCTTCCCTCCCTCTCTCTCTCTCTCTCTCCTTCCCTCCTCTCTCTCTCTCTCCTTCCCTCCTCTCCTTCCCTCCCTCTCTCTCCTTCCCTCCCTCTCCTTCTCTCCTCTCTCTCCCTCCCCTCTCTCCTTCCCTCCCCTCTCTCCTTCCCTCCCTCTCTCTCCTTCCCTCCCTCTCTCTCCTTCCCTCCCCTCTCTCTCCTTCCCTCCCTCTCTCTCCTTCCCTCCCTCTCTCTCCTTCCCTCCCTCTCTCTCTCTCTCTCTCTCTCCTTCCCTCCCTCTCTCTCTCCTCTCTCTCTCCTTCTCTCTCTCTCTCTCTCTCTCTCTCTCTCTCCCTTCCTTCCCTCCCCTCTCTCTCTCTCTCTCTCTCTCTCTCTTTCCTTCCCTCCCTCTCTCTCTCTCTCTCTCTCTCTCTTCCTTCCCTCCCTCCCTCTCTCTCTCTCTCTCTCTTTCCTCTCCCTCCCTCCCTCTCTCTCTCTCTCTCTCTCTCTCTCTTCCTCCCTCTCTCTCTCTCTCTCTCTCTCTCTCTCTCTTTCCTTCCCTCCCTCCCTCTCTCTCTCTCTCTCTCTTTCCTTCCCTCCCTCCCTCCCTCTCTCTCTCTCTCTCTCTTTCCTTCCCTCTCTTTTTCTATCTGGCTTTTTTTTTCCTTCTCTTTTTCTATGTCTCTCTCCTTTGATATGCGCATTACACACGTCCTTATTTTGTGCTTTATTTTCTAGGCTCTGTCGTCCACATCCATGGTCCCCACAGCAGTGTTCCACCTTGTTATTTTGTATTTTTTTGGATACATTTTGTTTATTGCTTTATTGTTGATATATGTTAATAAAAAAATAAAGTTTTGGAAAAAAAATTAATAAAGTTTCTGGTTGTTTTCTTAACTGCTGTGTAACTTTCTTGTTCTTACTACTGTTATTTGATGAAGTCCTACAAAATTTAAGACCATGGTGGACTTATCGCGGGAATACTGGTGATATCTGCAGTTTGCACCAACTTCTGAATAGTGTGTTAGATTTATCTCAACTTTACTTCCATTAAAGTGCTGATAATGAAATGCAGACTAGCCGTTCCCGTGCAAAAAGACACGAGGTGCACCTTTGCGATTTATTCTTAATACTAAAATCATATATTGAATTGCAGTGACGTAGTGGCTGCACTCACAGTGTACACACAAAATCATTAACAAAACCTCATTGTATTTATATTGATTGGGAATCAGGCCTCAGGTGCTGGATCTTGACGAGATACACTGCCCACTTCGTATATTGTCCTGCACACGCAAAAAAATCACATCACAACTTTCACACCAACTGCAATGCGAAACAAATTCTAGTGATGAGCCACGTTAGCACCAGGGATTTTACACCTGCTTTCTGATGGTGTTAAGCAGGACGACTACCTGCACCATGAAAGAAAGAGCCACGTCAGAACACCCACAGGTGCCATAGAATAAATGAGCATGATACAGGGATACCCATGAGGGCCACAAGACTCTTCCGAACAACTCGGGGCCACCAACGCCCCCCCAAACCCGCATCTGAGCAAGTGTGTCCCTCTGGTCATTGTGTTAGCATGATAGCAAACTGTGATGTTGCAGGGCTGGTGCCTATCACCTCAGCGTTGGCAGTGAGCCTGGACATGTAGCTACACACGCATCCTCCTACATGCACAACCGGCGTGTGCTGGTCCGGAGTACAGGTCAGTGCAGGGGTATGCCTATCAGACAACAGGAATGGAGTGTCTCAGACACTTCAGTGTACAGAAAGTGCGGTAAGTGTGTCTGTGTTCTGGTGTGGCCTGCCACAAGGGCCACATCAGTCGATGTTGTAAAGTGGCATGCACCAACTCCAAACGGCACTGTGATGGTGTAGTTGGAATGCAGCAGCACATGCGCAAATAGGCATTACAATGGTGTGCCCTACGAGTGCACGAGATACAACACCGCACTGTACATAAGTGTGGCAGCTTGGGGGAGGGAGGAGCAGCTGTTGGCACATGGGCGAGTTCATTGTCCGTTATGTTGCAATGTGCTGGGCATCTCATCCATGATGACTACGGTCGCAGACATCCCACAACACCAACGACCCGCCTTTGTACACATCCTCTATGAATGCAGCGTGGTTTTCACTTCTATGCTCGTTCACTGGTGTGATGTTGGCGAGTTGTGTGACTTATGCACAATTAAGTATAGACAAACAATGGCCAAAATTAAATTCACCAACAAGGAGCACGTCTGCCACTCTGCCCATCTCCCCCCGTCCCCCCACTCCCTGCTTCTTCCTCTTCCTTGTGCTGTTCTGTCTATAATTTTGTTGCTCTACACATAAATACATGTAAAGAACAAATTAGAATAGTTCCTTGATTCTTTTAGATTTCAAAACTTCTCTCTTGGTTTCTTTTTAATTTTCCATAGAAACATTGTTTTTAATATTGAACAATACATAGAAGTCACAAGTGCAACGTTTTCTATCAACACACTTTCTAGAACATTCTACAGCACGTGCAGGTTAAAAGTTCATCAATCTTTTTAAATGTAACCATATTTTTTTGCATCATTTTCTCGAACATTTAACGGCACGTGCAGGTTAAAAGTTCACGATTGTTTTAAGTTCGAACAATGCCTTCAAAATGCAAGTAGCAGGTGTGGTTGAGTTGACAACTTTTATCCTATGATATGTACTCCACGTTGAAATAGCTTTTTCTTAACCAATCACAAAGTTGCTTTTTCACAAAACAAATGTACACCCTACTTTAAAAAAAGAATGCTTTTCGTCTCCCAATCACGTATCGTTTTGTATGTCAATAAAAAGTAGTTCCCCATCTTTAAACATATCTCTTATTCTACCAAGGAACTGCATGAGCGACAGACATCTTTCCATACCTTCCAGCCATACCTTCAAAATGCTAGTGTAGATCGTAGGACATAGCTATATTTTCTGGTGCAAGAGGTATGCAGAACAGAGACGTCTTGACTTAGACCTAGGTTTACAAAATGTGGACATTAAATGGTTTGCACAGAGAGGATTTAAGTGGCACCAATTGTTGCCTTTGGTTGAAATCTGTTTGCATCTCCAACACCCTGACCCCATGATTGTGCACTGTGGTGGAAACGACCTAGGCACATTGAAGGAAAAGTAACATCAATTGTCCAAAGGTGTCCTTCATAAGCATTTCCAAACCTACCCCAGTCAAACTGTCTTTGTATATTCCAGTATATGCCAAAGACAGAAGTGGAAACGGTCAAAACAATTTTGACCTCAGATTGAAAAATCTAGAAAGAAACTCAACCAAGCTGTGTCTGCATACCTCAGAGACCACAAAATGGGGTATATCTACAACAACATCATACATTTTGATATGGCTGATATCTACAGAAGTGATGGAGTACACTTCACAGATCACAGAAATCGAGTTTTCCTGAATAACTTGAAGCTGTGCATCCGCACTTGTATGTAGCTCCAACTAATCGACACAAGGGCTCTTTTTAGAGCCACCCTATAACTGACAACTTAGGCTCGCTAGTTTAGGGCCAGGTAACGGCAACTCCTGCACCCTCACCAAAATGTATTCTCCACACAACTGTGACGCAGCGGGCAGACCATCTGACTTTGCAGCACGGAGCTCTCGCTTTGATCACCACCTCTACTCCCCCATAGGGGAAAGTAGATAGCGCTTTACATATACCGAATTGATTTGATACGCGCAAATTTACCTTCGCGCTCCCTGTATAACACCCCCTAAGCACCATACACAAGTTACAATGTTCGAAACAAAAGTTCCTCCGAGTAGGTATAACTACAAACTGACACTACTTGGACAGATGTGGCACAGCGGCCAGAGCACATGACTTCAAAGCATAAGACACTGTTTGGACTCACGCTTTCATCACTGAGTCCAACAGCAGCTCAGCTTAGCAGCATGAGACAGTACACAATACCTCACATATTTTCCGTACCCCAGGACTTTATACCTACTAGGACGAACTACTGACCCATACTGGTCTTAAACACATGCTGACACTACTTCCACAGGCCACAGCACATGACTTCACAGCATAAGACACACAATTTGGGCTCAGGCTTTAACCCCCGACTCCCACACCAGCTCACTTTAGCAGAATCAGACTCTACGCAATACCTCACTTAATTTTCATAGCCCAGCACTTTCACACCGCTAGGGGTGAATACTTTGCTTCACACCCCGTCTATAGTGCACCCTAAACACCCCACAGAGGTTACAGTGCTTCTACCCTCCTCTTTCCCACTTTTTTAGCCCCTTTTCCCCCTTACTCGCTTCAACAGAATCACAAAATGCGGCCAACACTTCCTAGTTGCAACCGCTCACAGCGCTCGCAGCCAAGGAGCATGAAGCTCTTGCTCGTAACGCCTCATCAATATTTGGGAATTCTTCCATCTGATTGGCTATCGGTAAATTTCGATATGTCTCAAAAACTACGGAACGGATTTACACCAAATAAACAAAAGTGTGCTTTCTAGACCAAGACCCTTCTCCCTGCCAAATTTGGGGTAATTCCGTTCACCCGTTCGGTCTGTAGCCTTGTCTAAAGTTTCCTATGAAAATTAACATGGAGAAAGCACGTTATGTGACCCCTCTCTTTTCTCGGCACCCCCTTGACGAATCACCCCCAAACTTCCCACATAGGAGCTGATATGAACAAAGAATTACTTTGGAAAATTTCATGAAGATTTATCAAACTACGCCAAAATTATAAGCAAAACAAAAATGCTCTTCCTATGGAAACTTGGTCCTAACTATAACTACCTACTGGCAACCGCTGTTGAGATTGCTACAGCTGAGCAGAACGGGAGATGCCCACAGTAATTTACAGAGGATTACCAGAGCCCCTTGTGATTGTTTTATGAAATGACTCTGGCGGAGCCCATGAGGTTGAACTATTGACATTACCAGTCCCAGAATGCATTGGGTGTTATCTGCATGTGAATTAAGGAAATAAAAGAGGGATTTTACTGTTTAGTGTCTCTGCCGTCACTCTCACATATGGCCCATGATGAAGGGCGTTACCTGCCCGAAACGTGTTGGCCGAAGGAAGGAGGCTGTATCTGGAACACCTACCTGTCATGTGGAGTGATCCTGGGTGTGCCATCCATCGTTGGGGTAACCTGTTGTAAATATATATATATATATATATATATATATATATAATCTACTGGCGGTCGCCAGTAGATAGTTATAGTTAGGACCGTGTTTCCATAGGAAATCCGCAACATTCTATTTGGAATAACTTTGGCGCCGGTCGACGAATCCTCGCGAAATTTTCAAAACTAATGGGGCGCTACGCTCCGCACCTACCCTGAAAGTCTCGGGGGGATTCGTCAAGCGGGGGCTGAGAAAAAAGGGGGGTCCCAAAACGCGTTTTCCCCATGCATTTTCCCATAGGACCTTTAGTCCGAGCTACAGCACGAACGGCTGAACAGAATTACTTGAAATTTGGCAGAGAGGTAGTCCTCAGGTCAAGGATGTGCCTTTTGTAGGTCTGGTGTAAATCTGTTCAGTAGGTCCTGAGAAAATAGCATTTAAATCAATATATATATCTGTAAGCGCGCTCCGTGCGCTTACCGTACGCGTACGGTGCCGTGTGCGAGCTCAATTCTGATTGGTGGTTACATGACTGTAAACATTCGAATTGGTCGAAATCAGGAAGTGTCGGCCGCCATTTTCTGTCTCTCACACTGAGAAACAAAGGTGGGGAACGTGAAAAGGGGGCAACGAAGAGAGTTGCAGACCCCCTAGTGTTTGTCAGGGGGTCCAAGAAGGACCCAAAAGTACGAAAAATACATTTAATAATTTTTTTAAAAAACCGCGGAGTGCGCGTACGGTAAGCTTACCGTACGCGCACGGGAAAAAAAAAAAAAAAAAAAGAAAGAAGTAACAATCGCATTTATTAAATAAATTAAAGGACCCACAAGGGAGAAAAAAACAAATGTTACTGTTTAAAAAAAGGCGAGGCGCGCACGGCATGGACTGCGCAACGTGGGCGCTCGGTGCGGGAAGCGCACCGTGCGCGCAGGGTGTGCGCACAGTGAAAAACCAGAAAAAAAATAAAAAATAAATACATAACTTAGCATTTAAAAAACCGTACAAATTCACTGAAAAAACCATACGTTTCACACACGTTATAGTTAGGAATTATCATTTACAAAACCTTGCAAATTCACTTAAAAAACCATAGGTTTCACACATGTTATAGTTAGCTGTACATTTCACTCGTAAAAAACCAATGAAATTCCACGTTATAGTTAGATCAGTTAACTATAACTTGCGCAACCGCAATCCACAATGTGTAATTTCAGATGTCATCATTGATGTCATGAGTGATGTCACTGACCATGTCATGAGTGATGTAATATGTGACGTCATCAGCAGTTTATTGTGGGCGCGCAAGTTATAGTTACCTGATCTAACTATAACGTGGAATTTCATTGGTTTTTTACGAGTGAAATGTACAGCTAACTATAACATGTGTGAAACCTATGGTTTTTTAAGTGAATAGATATATAGATATATATAGATATATATATAGATATATATATATATATATAGATATATAGATATATAGATATAGATATATATAGATATAGATATAGATATATAGAGATATATATATATAGATATATATATAGATATAGATATATAGATATAGATATATATATATAGATATATATATATAGATATTCACTGAAAAAACCATAGGTTTCACACATGTTATAGTTAGCGGAAATTTTACTGATAAAAAACCAGTGAAATTGCCCCGTTATAGTTAGTGCTGGCAACTATAACTCACGCGACCGCAATCCTCTGCTGATGCTAATACTGTATTTAGACACTTATTTGCCCATGTCTTCTTCCATACATTTTTAGCTATACATATATTACAAATATTTTTTTTTCATAAAGACACATATGTCATCAGCAGAAGATTGCGGTCGCGTGAGTTATAGTTGCCAGCACTAACTATAACGGGGCAATTTCACTGGTTTTTTATCAGTAAAATTTCCGCTAACTATAACATGTGTGAAACCTATGGTTTTTTCAGTGAATTTGCAAGGTTTTTTGAATGCTAATTCCTAACTATAACGTGTGTGAAACCTATGGTTTTTTCAGTGAATTTGTACGGTTTTTTAAATGCTAAGTTACTTTACGCCATTCGAGGCGTGCGCGCCCACTTAACGCAGTTCGTTCCGTGCACGGTTTTTATCAACTTTAATAAGCCCTGTACATTTGGTGGCCTTCGGCCACCAAAAGCACAGGGGGTGGGGTCAATGTGGATAGTGTTTTTTTTATTTCGATTTTATAATTTCATGTTGCCAAAATTTAGTTTTTTTTACCTATTAATAAGCCCTGTACATTTGGTGGCCTACGGCCACCAAAAGCACAGGGGGTGGGGTAAGTGTGGATAGTGTTTTTTTTATTTTATTTTTTTTACCGTACGCTTACGGTAAGCGTACTCGGCGAAATTGCCGAAAAAAAAATAAAACTGTTTTTGCTCTTGGGGGATGTTTGGGGACTCCCTCAACATGACTATGTGGGAGGGAGTTGTCATAACAGCCCAGTAACATGTTTTTGGCCATCATGTTTGATAAACAACACTCAGTGCGAGAGACAAAATGGCGGACGCCGCTTCCTGGTTTCGGCCGATTCGAATGTTTACTAAGATCTAAGAGCCAATCAGAATCGCGCTCGCGCACGCCACCGTACGCTTACGGTAAGCGTACGGTAAGCGTACCGTAAGCGGGCTCAGATAGATATATTGATTTAAAGGCTATTTTCTCAGAATCTACTGAACAGATTTACACCAAACCTACAAAAGGCACTTCCTTGACCTAGGGACTACCTCTCTGCCAAATTTCTAGTAATTCTGTTCAGCCGTTCGGGCTGTAGCTCGTTCTAAAGGTCCTATGGAAAAATGCATGGGAAAAACGCGTTTTGGGACCCCCCTTTTATCTCAGCCCCCGCTTGACGAATCCCCCCGAGACTTTCAGGGTAGGAGCGGAGCGTAGCGCCCCACCTATTTTGAGAAATTCGCGAGGATTCATCGACCGGCGCCAAAGTTATTCAAAATAGAATGTTGAGGTTTTCCTATGGAAAAGGGGTCCTAACTATAACTACCTACTGGCGACCGCCAGTAGGTAATATATATATAGATACATATATTATATATATATTATATATATAGATATAGATATATAGATATAGATATAGATAGATATATTACCTACTGGCGGTCGCCAGTAGGTAGTTATAGTTAGGACCACGTTTCCATAGGAAATCCGCAACATTCTATTTTGAATAACTTTGGCGCCGGTCGACGAATCCTCGCGAATTTTTCAAAATAGGTGGGGCGCTACGCTCCGCTCCTTCCCTGAAAGTCTCGGGGGGATTCGTCAAGCGGGGGATGAGATAAAAGGGGGGTCCCAAAACGCGTTTTTCCCATGCATTTTTCCATAGGACCTTTAGACAGGGCTACAGCCCGAACGGCTGAACAGAATTACTTGAAATTTGGCAGAGAGGTAGTCCTCAGGTCAAGGAAGTGCCTTTTGTAGGTTTGGTGTAAATCTGTTCAGTAGATTCTGAGAAAATAGCCTTTAAATCAATATATATATCTGAGCCAGCTTACGGTGCGCTTACGGTACGCTTACCGTACGAGTACGGTGGCGTGCGCGAGCACGATTCTGATTGGCTCTTAGATCTTAGTAAATATTCGAATCGGCCGAAACCAGGAAGCGGCGGCCGCCATTTCGTGTGTTTCACTCAGAAAAAAAAGAGTGATAACAAGAAAAGGGGGCAAGGAGGAGAGTTACAGACCCCCTAACATTTGTAAGGGGGTCAAAGAAGGACAGAAAAGTACAAAGAAAACATTCATTGATTTTAAAAAAAATCGCGGTGTACGCGTACGGTAAGCGTACGGTAAAAAAGAAATGAAATGCAGATTTAAGTGTTTAGATATTAGGGGGCTCTAAAAAGAGCCGTTGTGTTTATGAAGTGATTTTTAAGTGGTACCTACAAGTAAGTACCGATGCAGAGTCTAAGGTTCAAGAGGAAGACTCTGTTCCCTTCATCATTGAAGTGCACACCATCTCCTCTATAAATGTCTTGCATGTCGTAACGCAAGTTGTTGTGGTAAATGGAACCCATACCATAGTCACGGAGGAAAGCAGAAACAGATTTGTTGACGTGCTTTCTTGCTTTGTCAATCTGTGGACAGAAATGATTGGACCAGTTCCATTTTTGCCTTTGGCATATGTTAGAAAACACAAAGGCAGTTTTAGGGAAAAGTGAAAACAGTTGTGCAAAGGTGTCCTTCATAAGCATTTCCAGACCTACCCCAGTCAAAGTGCCTAGGTCATTGCCACCGCAGTGCACTATTATGAGGTCAGGGTGTTGGTTTTGCATGAAGGATTTCACCAATGGCATCAATTGGTGCCACTTTAACCCTCTCTGACCAATCCATTTAATGTCTACATTTGGCAAAGCAAGGTCTCTCACCATACCTGTTTTCTCTGCAAACTTTTCACTCCAGAAGACATAGCTGTGTCCTACAATCCACACTGTGAACATCTTCAAAGGAGATCTGGATGCACTCAGGAGGTGTATTTCAGTAGAATGGTAAAAAGAAATGAAACACAGTTTGGAAATGGAGGCATACATATTTTTTTTTTTTTTAAAGAACTGATTGGCTGTTTCATACCATTCTACACTAAAAACTAGGCTGTATGTGTAAATTTATAGAAGCATGTTTTGTATTGGTACAGAAAAATGTGTTACCAAAGAACAGTACTATGGATTTGCTGTTAGGTTAGAAAGGTCAAGCACTCTTGCTCTGTGGAATTGAAACATTGTTTGGCGAACTTCTGACCTAACTCCACACAGCAGTGTTCCATGAGCTGTTGCTATGGTAGCAGGCAGAAGTCAAGTTGGGGGAAGGGTACTAGGCAGAAGTCAAGTTGGGGGAAGGGTACTTTTGGAAAAGGGTTGGTTTTCAACCAATAGAAATGTGTGATTACATTTGAAAAAAGGGGGAAGCACTGAGATTTGAAATTAACATGTATATATGTGGAAAAAGAGAGGGAAAGTTTGCCATTATCTGGTTCTGCTGAGAGGAGAGAGGTGTAAAGAACAGAGATCCTGGCTCTGATAATCTGCTGTTTGAGTGCCACATTTCTTTCACAACTAACTAATTTTAAAGGTGAGTTTAGAGTTTGAGAGGGGATGTATATGGTGAATTAAGAAATGAATAATAGAAATGCAATACTTTTTGTTGAAGTTGTGTTTATTATTTTCTGTTTTGGGAGAAATTTAAATGTGAGGAACATGTAAAATAATATGGACTATGTTTTCACAATAAATTAAGGTGTACTGGTATAAAAAAAGAATAGTTTAAGGGTTTGAGGTTGGACTCAGTAATGCAAATACATTCAGCATCACTAAGGCTGGTTGCCCTTGCTGGAGTGTAGGCAGTCACCCAGGTTACAAATGGTGCTGGTCTGAAAAAGCAGTTTGGACATGTGCTTTTTAAAAAATCTGAAAAGTGGATTCATAATGTGTCAGTCTGTAAAAGTGTTTATCACTTGCCAAAAAAAAGAGCAGTAAGTGTGCTTTCAAATTGGCAAAGAAATTTCGTTTTGTGACTAATGTGAAAACATGACTCTGTGTGCAAATAGGAATTACAGGCAGAGATTTATTGCGTATTGCTCTGGTGATTTCACAGTTGCATTAGATGGAAAGGGGAGCCATTTTTTGGTGCAGAAGCAGACTCTTAGCACACACCCAGCTGCTTACCATGTGGAATCATGCACAGTATTCACAAGCGAGTGGGGTTTGAGGTTTCAGTCAGTAATGCAAATACATTCAGCATCACTAAGGCTGGTTGCCCTTGCTGGAGTGTAGGCAGTCACCCAGGTTACAAATGGTGCTGGTCTGAAAAAGCAGTTTGGACATGTGCTTTTTAAAAAATCTGAAAAGTGGATTCATAATGTGTCAGTCTGTAAAAGTGTTTATCACTTGCCAAAAAAAAGAGCAGTAAGTGTGCTTTCAAATTGGCAAAGAAATTTCGTTTTGTGACTAATGTGAAAACATGACTCTGTGTGCAAAGAGAAATTACAGGCAGAGATTTATTGCGTATTGCTCTGGTGATTTCACAGTTGCAATAATAATAATGTGGAGTTATTTGAGATATATTATTGTGATTATACTTCTGAAACAAAAATATCAGACGGTATTTTAAAGAAATAAGTATTGATATTAGATGATATTTTTTAAGAATATTATGCATTTCTATAAAGTTATGTTTATGCAAAAAGAGATTGTGGGCTTTTTTAAAACAATCTTTGAGATTGTTAATTTTTTTTTTTGCCTGCTGTTAAATGATGAATGCAATTGCTTTCACAATTTATAGTGAAATGCAATATATTCTGAAAACAGCAAAAAAAAGGCAAAAATATTTTTTGAAAAATATGTAAATATGTGTACTGTATTATAAAATGTTTTATTAAATATTAATACTTTTTTCTTTTTTTTCAGATTGAGATAGAACATTTTCGAAAACTAGAACCATTTTTAAAGCAATTAAAAAAAAATTTAAATGAATAAATATTTTTTTGAGTGGGTATGGTAAGTCAATAATATCATGGTCCCTTTTTTCCACTTCTCTACAATCACATTTTCAGTTTTTAATTGTAGTCTCTCAAGGACCTTGTAATGTGATGATTGATTTTTAGTGTTTTTAAAAAAAAATAAAAAATTACGCGTACCGTACGCGTACGGTAAAAAAAAAATTAAAAAAAGTTTTAAAAAACATATATAAAAAATAGATGAAAGGTAAGGTTGGCTCTTAAAAGAGCCGTTGTGTTCATGCAGGGACAGAGGAAAGAAAGATTGGGAATATTAGATGGTACGACAAGTGTGCTGATCTATTTTATTGTTCACTAGGGAAATACTGGTCTCCCTATAACTAATTAGATCATGACAAGTGGCGCACCGTACTTCAACCCTCGCAAACCGAGGGTTAATTTCCAGAGGACCAGAAAAAGGAGATGCTCCCCCCACAGATGAAGGGCTCACCTGACCTGCAGAAGAAGGACTCGGCACTGCAGATGATGGTCCAGGCTGAGCTGCTGTGGATGTGCTTGGTTGATTTACTGAAGGGTTACCTTCAGTAAGTCGAGCATGTGTCCTTCTGTGTACATCCTTAAGGTGTCTCATCATGGTGTGATTCCCAAAGGAATACTTCCTGTCAGGATTCCCTCTTGAAAGTACACGCTTACACAGCTTACAAGTCACTAAGGGTGCATTTACCTTTTGCTGGCCTTCTGGAAAAGAAAAATACTCCCATACGTAAGAGGTCTTTTGTTTCCTCGCTCTCTGCCTCAAGGTAGTGCTGCTAGCCTCACTCTCAGAAGAGCTCTGCTGTTCTGCCATCGTATCACAAAGACAACCCAGCTCCTTCTCCTAAGGGATCACAAGCAGAAATGAGGGGAATGGGTGTGGTGTAGGAGAGTTCTAGAACTGAAAGTAGTTTCAACCAATCAAAAGTTGTGTTTCATGATCACATGACCTACCGTACGCTTACGGTATGCTTACGGTGCGCTTACGGCAAAAGTACGCATGCGCGTAAAAAAGACACGCGCACGCGCGCATGCGCAAAACAGGCACGCCCCTTCACTTCCGCGTAACGTGCACGTGCAGCGTACGCGTTACGCGCTATGTGCTAGTGACGTGCGTCTACGCAAATTGCGTAAATGAACGCAAACAGCGTAGAAATCTAACGTAATTACAGCAAGACGTGCGCTTACCGTACGCGCACGGTAAAAAAAAAAAAAAATAAAAAAAAAATGTATTGCTAATAAATTTTACCTGTTTATTTTAAAAAAAATGTAAAATAAAAACATATTGTAGAATTTTTAAAATTTAACCATAGTCTTTAAAAAAGGATAGAAAATTAAAATAAAAATATGTAAAAAAAAAAAGAAGAAGAAAAAAAAAAATTTGCATTTAAAAAACCTTGCAAATTCACTGAAAAAACCATGGGTTTCACACACGTTATAGTTAGGAATTAGCATTTAAAAAACCTTTGAAATTCACTGAAAAAACCATGGGTTTCACACACGTTATAGTTAGGAATTAGCATTTAAAAAACCTTAGAAATTCAATGAAAAAACCAAAGGTTTCACACATGTTATAGTTAGCTGGACATTTCACTCGTAAAAAACCATTGAAATTCCCCCGTTATAGTTAGTTCAGCTAACTATAACTCGCGTGCCCGCAATGCACTACTGATGACGTCACATATTACATCACTCATGACATGGTCAGTGACATCACTCATGACATCACTGATGACATCTCAAATGACATCACTGATGACATCACTGATGACATCATCCTTGTGATAGAGTGGTAGACCTCCTCTCACCCTAATATAACCTTTGATACACACATTTAAAAATAGAGACTGAAATTTTCGAAAAAATGGACATACCAATAACAGTTACAACAACCTATTCAGTAATTCTAAGATCCACATACACATCCACTCATCCACCAACAATCCTATACAGTCACTCATACATGTACTCACACATCATATGTACTCATACACCTAAACATCCTGTAACACAATGCCACTCATTCATAGAGTTACTCACACATAGTCACTCATGCTAATAAAGAATCAAACATCCATTTACCTGCATATACAGTTATATACACACCACCACACTTACTTTTACAGAAACTTACACATACTTAGTCTTTTAAATAATCACTTATAGAAACACATACTTATTCATACAGGCACTCTTCCAATCTCTCACTCGCACATATACTTACTTATATACACCAATAGTCATATATACTAGTTTAAAACATATGTAGTTACTCATAAAGACACTATTGAGGCAGTCATTCACTCACTAACACACCCATACACACACTCATCCACCCATACGGTCCTACACACATGCTGTCTTCAACACATACAAACAGTGAGTCACTCATTCATGCACCTATGCACTACATAATAACCCCCACCGAACCATGAAGACACTCAGACACTCATACTGATACTCAAAAAACCAACTAATAACCTATCTAGACACTCATGTAGCTACTCACCAACCCATGCAGCCACTTATATACAAAGTGAGAGACTGATACAGGTATTTACACATTTAAACATTACTCACTTAGCCATGTATTCATAAAGATACACTTAATCAGTCAGTTACACAATCAATTTTTCAAAAACAAATCATCAATTTAGACACTTATATACTCATTTATTCTTCCATCGACCTTGAGATATACATATATTAAACATATTTAATTTTCAGAAAAACACACATTCACTGGATGATGTCATCAGTGATGTCATTTGAGATGTCATCAGTGATGTCATGAGTGATGTCACTGACCATGTCAGGAGTGATGTAATATGTGACGTCATCAGTAGTGCATTGCGTGCGAGCGAGTTATAGTTAGCTGAACTAACTATAACGGGGGAATTTCAATGGTTTTTTATGAGTGAAATGTCCAGCTAACTATAACATGTGTGAAACCTTTGGTTTTTTCATTGATATATATATATATATAGATAGATATATATATATAGATATATATATATAGATATATATATATATATATATATAGATATTACCTACTGGCGGTCGCCAGTAGGTAGATATAGTTAGGACCCTGTTTCCATAGGAAATCCGCAACATTCTATTTGGAATAACTTTGGCGCCGGTCGACGAATCCTCGCGAAATTTTCAAAATAGGTGGGGCGCTACGCTCCGCTCCTACCCTGAAAGTCTCGGAGGGATTCGTCAAGCAGGGGCCGAGAAAAAAGGGGGGTCCCAAAACGCGTTTTCCCCATGCATTTTTCCATAGGACCTTTAGACACGGCTACAGCCCGAACGGCTGAACAGAATTACTTGAAATTTGGCAGAGAGGTAGCCATAAGGTCAAGGAAGTGCCTTTTGCAGGTCTGGTGTAAATCTGTTCAGTATTTCCTGAGAAAATAGCATTTAATAGCATATATATATGTGGGCGGAGCCTAACCACACATCTCATCCTGAGATCTGATTGGCTGTCAGCACTTCATCCAAGAAGTGTTGGCAGCCATCTTGGGACCAATATACATGATAGCACCTCATTAAAAAGCATTGCAGTTAATAGAAGGTTTTAAGACTTTAGTTACATTATAAATCATTTGTTGATGGTACCATACTCATTTTAGGAATTGTGGTATGTTCTAAGGTGATTTCACCATGTGAAAAAGCCTTCTGCTGGGATATCATGATTGAGAGAAAAATATTTTCTCATGCTTTTACCACAGAGGTTTGGAAGGTGATCTATAGGCTAAACTGAGAGCTTATTTTCTGTAAATTCACATTATCTTTCTCAGTCATGTGAGAATGAAGTCTGACATTCTCAGTAAAACATGTACATCCAACAAGGGCAGAGACTGTCAGTTGATTCCTTTGTGTTCTACTGCAGCTTCCCAGAGTGTTCCAAAGAACTACTAGAGCGCTAACAGTCCTACTTATGATAAACGTATGGCACACCTGAAGCCATCTTGCTTGGATTAAAGTGGTAACTCTTAAAACATTTAATTTAAAAAGGAACAAAATGAGGGGGTTCATTTTTCCATAAAAAGTATGATTAGTGCTGCAGAAAGAAAAATTAGGGCACATTTTGAGTGACTTCTCAAATCCTCTTCTATTTCATTAAAAAATTCTGACATGCAGACTGAAACATGCACTTTCAATACCAGCAGCAGTTTTCCCTGGTGAGCAGTAGCTTTACTACAGTGATCTAATGAGCAAAAAGAGTGCTAACATTATGAATTTATGGCAAATGTGTGACACCTCTGAATGCCTTCTTGATGGAATCAAAGTAAAAAACTGAAAGTATTTCCTACTGAGGAGACTGCAGTAAATGAGGAAATTAGGAAACTTCATAACAAATAAGTCTCCCAAGATGGCCACCAGAGACAAAAGAGCCCAAATGTAGCCCAAATATCACCCAGATGTAGCCCAAGTATAGCCCAATGACAGAATGTCCCAGAATGTTCTTAAAAACAACTAGAGCGCTTACTGTCTTCATTATGACAAAAGTAAGGCACACCTGAAGCCATCTTGATTGGAATAAACTGGTAACACTTAAAACATTTAATTTAAAAAGAAACACAATGAGGAGGTTCATTTTGCCATAGAAATTATGATTAATGCTGAAGAAAGAAAATGAGGGCACATTTTGAGTGACTTCTCAAATCCTCTTCTATTTCATTAAAAAATTCTGACATGCAGACTGAAACATGCACTTTTAATACCAGGAGCAGACTTCCATGGTGCAGTAGTTTTACTACAGTGATCTAATGAGCAACTAGAGTGCTAACATTCAGAATTTATGGCAAATGTGTGACATATCTGAATACCTTCATGATGGAATCAAAGTAAAAAACTGAAAGCATTTCCTACTGAGGAGACTGCAGTACATGAGGAAATTAGGAAACTTCATAACAAATAAATCTCCCAAGATGGCCACCGGAGACAAAAGAGCCCAAATGTAGCCCAAAATCACCCAGATGTAGCCCAAATATAGCCCAATGACAGAAGTGTGCAAAACACTTATTATTTTGTGTTTTTGCAGTGTTATATAGTGCAGACTTGTCAGGTATTGGAGTGCTTTACATGAGCATTGGTTACATCACACAAGAACAAATTCATTTTGGTTGTAGACATGGGGAGACTAAGTGATTTGACCAGAATCACAGAATGTCGAGCTGAAGCAGAAACTTCAACCTGGTTCCCCAGTTGCAAAGTCTGCAGTTCTGGAAGTAACACCACATCCTCTCCCCTAAGTGCAACATTTAATCAAGTGGTCAACTGGATAAAAAAACATAAAGATAACAAATAATTTAAAAGTGCTTTGTCGCTATTTGAAAACTCAGAAAATATGTCCTTATTTTAGTCTTTTAGAGCACTAACCATAATTTTGATGCCAATAAGACCCTCTCATATATGTAATTTCTAAAGGAAATGCTCTAGGTATTACAGTTTTGATTACATCAAGATGATGTCAGGCGTTCCACACTTTTGTAATAAATATAGAATGTTAGCAATCTAGTTGTTCATTAGGATACTGTTGAGAGGCAGAGGCCAGGGGCACGGACTCTGAAAATTGAAGGCAGGTAGGAGGGTGCAAAGGCAACAATTTAACCACACTGAGCAGGCAGGAAGGGCCGTGGAAGCACAACAGACTATGGAGGGCAGTGGAAAGGGGGGCAGGGGCAACAAACCAACAATACAGGACTTGCAAGAGAGGCTGTTGGAGGGAAGATCTATTACGGGTCAAGGAAGCTAGGGGCGGTCCCCAGATCCCTGGGAGCCACCACAGAACTGAGCAGGAGAGTGAGTCAGGGACAAAAGGGGCACCTTAATTTGAGCCGGGGTGCCTAGGAACGCTTGCTCCAAAAATGAAGAAAACAGACATATGAGACATGGAATTGGAGGCAGAATACAATGGCAGTTTAATGAGAAGATGCAACTTCAAAGAAACCGCAGAATAGAGACATAAAGTACAAAATACAGAATCCAGATAATCATACAGCTGTCATAATATTCTCTGTATCTCAATTAATGTACTGACAGAGAGAGAGAGAAAACACATCTATAAATGCATCATGAGAAACAAGTTACACCAAGGAAAATGTTACCTAGGAACACTCACGTTTACTCTTAGAGCAAGCATTCCTGCAATTACAATACAAAAACTTTTAAATGCAAAAGTAAAGAGAACAATGGTTAAACATAACATGACATTTCATATAGGTAAAATAGAATAAGATACTTCAAGCAAAGCAGAGCAAGACATTTTAAGCAAAGGAAGACAAGAGCTCCCAGCTCTTGGGGAAAACCTGCACTGCCTGTTAACCTACATACAGACGGCGAGGTAGTCCGTCGATATCTGTGGGTGCTCCCTTTTTATATCATTTTGTGGGCTCCTTTGCATGCTACATCTACCTACATTTGCTACCCAAAAGCTTCGTCTGCAGATTTTACCAGACATTTCGTCATTTACCCACTTAATGCTGACAATGGACTGGGTGAAAAGGTCAGTCTCTCAGGCCAATCGCTTATCGTAAGTTCCATAGAGCAAGCAGAAAATAATGGGTATTGTACGGGAATTCAATATATTCATGTATAAAATCTCCTCAGTTCTCCTAACTTGACGCTCTGCGGTTGCCACTTCCTTAAAAGCGGGAAACCTGCCCAGGAAGCAAGTACCAGTCCAGGATGCAGCCTACTGTATGTCGACAGCTTCAGGGGGATGTTGAACTTTGATACCGAGCACGGAGCACTCGGGTAGGGTGGGGGCTACTAGTTTGGATCAGAAGGCCTCGCAGACCTGCCTTCAGACTGCTATACACTAAAATTGTAGAGCTATGGTCAATTTAACAAAGAGGCCTACATATTGAACAGAAGGGCCTACACAGGGGTTTTATGCTGGCTGAGTGGTAAGGATGTCTCAGGATAATTATATAGCAACACAGGACCCGCCGGTCAATTTAATACGGCCTACAAATGCAGCTGGCAGGGCAAGGACAAGGGTCTCATACTTCAGGTGTGGACAGAACGGGCCAGGGGCCCCCTGTGATACAAAATCTACCCTCCTTCAAGGCTGTGGCAATGTAATAGACCATTGTGGGCAGAAGGAAGAGGCAATGGTAGTACAACCATACATGCCAACAGACCCGATTTAGCCAGGAAACGTCCAATGTTTTTAAGCTCAAATGGGCTTTATTTGATCTGTCTCCTGTCTACAATATCCTCTTTTTCAATGTAACTCAAAGGGGAAAATCAATACCCCAGTTTTTTTTCAAAATCTCCCTCTTACCAAGTTCAAAATGTTCGCAAGTATGGTACATTGGATCATGGAAGGAAATGGGATAGGGACATGGACTTGGATAACAGAGGACAGGAGGGACATGGAGAGGTGCACCAAACTGACCCTGCAGGGCAGGCATCAGGGTTTGCAGCAGCACAATACACCACACAGGGCATGCAGGACAGGAGTGCAGCACAACAATCCATAGAAAGCAAGAGGGAGGGGACAGGACCATGCACATGGACAACAGAGAACAGAGGGGCAAGAGGCAATGGTAGCTAGCTGACCATAATGGACAGACAGGAGAGAAAGCTGCAGTATAACAGACCATAAAGGGCAGGAGGGACGGATCAGGGGCATTACAATGGAACAGACAAGCCAGGAGGGAGGGAGTAGGGCTGGGGGCAAGGGGGCAGGGCAGGAGCAGCAAGATAGCCATGGAGGTCAGGCAGGATGGGCACTAGAAGCAAGACACACCATGAAGAGCAACAGTGAGACTGTGATGGCATACACACAGACCATGGAGGGAAGGTGGGAGGGGGTCAGGGGCAGCTAACTGACCACACAGGGAAGGTGGGAGGGGCCATGGCAGCACAGAAGACCATGCATGGCAAGTGGGAGGGTTAGTGGCAGCACAATGGCTATGATGGGCAAGAAGGAGGGTGGAGGGGCATGCACAAAGGACGATGGAGGATAGAAGGAAGGGTCAGGACCTGTGCACAGACAAGAAAGTTCAGGGAAAGGGACCTCACAACAGACCACACGGGGCAGGCAGGAGGAGCAGTTGCAGCACAACAGACCAGGGAGGGCAGAAGGGTGTGGCAGTACAATGGACCATGTAGGACAGGAGGAAGAGGATAGGGGCATGGCATGTGGACAGGCAGGGTGGAGGTGGCAGGGACAGGTTACAGTCATCTGACAATGCTAGGCAGGTGGGAGGGGAGTGGCAGCTCAACAGAACACTCAGAGTAGATAGGAGTGGCAGGTCCATGGGACATGGTGGGCAAAAAGGATGGAGCAGGGGCATGCACAAAGACATCGGAGGGCAGGGGGAAGGAGAATAGGGGCAGCAAGCTAAGCACAGAGTTTAAGCAGGAGGTCAATGATGGGGCATAGAATTGGGCAATGGAGGGCAGGAGGAGTGGACTGGTACATCATACTAAATTGAGGGCAGTGGCAGCACATCAGACCATGCATGGCAGGAGGGAGGAGGCTAGTCCATGGATTCACACAACAGAGGATAGGGAGGAAGGGGATGGGGCAGCAAGCTAACTGTTCAGAGAAGGCGGGTATTAGGAACTTTATTGTTTTTAAAACATTGTGTCTGTGCGAACTACTTAAAATATGAACAAGTATGCAGCATAATCTCACTTTTATTCAGGAAGAAGAGGACGTTTGTGACTGTGACTCCGGGCTCACTTGGCAGAAACACCCCCTGACCCTCCACCCCCTATCGCAAAATGTAATGCCCGTGAAAAGGGTAGGTGAACACAGTGTTATATAGAACATAGTCCTGAGAGCACGATTGAAAATGAAAACTAGATATAGTGTATGGTATAAACTATGCACCAAAAAGTGTGATATAAGATGAACCGGGCGTGAAATATAATATGCAATACATTGTGCGCAATGACGGATTCATGGGAGAGCGCGAGATAGCACAGGCACTAGCGCGTGCTATGCGATATGCGCCTTGGAGTGTAATATGCACAGGGCAGTGTTGTGTAACCTAACTAGTCTCTAAAGTTGTAATATAAAATATGTGCTGGGGAGTGTAACGTTGCATATGCACTGTGACAAAGATATGGATCCCAGATTGTAATATGTATGGCATAGCACTGTGCGTTATAACATAGTCATCGAGAAAGGCACGTTAGATGGGGCAATATAACCCGTGCGAAGACAAGTGTGGCATGACATATTCACGGGGTGGTGTTACAGTACACATGGGCTAGAGAGTGTCATAGCATATGCACTAGCTAGTGGAATACAACACAGAGGTGTGTGGCACTCGGCAGGCAATGGTGGGTGTAACACAGCATTGGGCTCTGTCAGGAGCACGCTGTGACTCTCAAGTGATGTTCGTCCCCTTTCCAGAGAGTAAAATAAAAAGTATTACACATCCGGCAGTGGATGTGTGTTTTATTAACCGTGAGGGGGGTTTCTTGCATAGTTTTGGTCGAATTTTTGTCGAATCCCCTTTGAATGGCTTGGTGTGCATGTGTATTAAATGTGCCCGTCAATAGCTACCCATGTTTGTATAAATAAACGACAAGGGTGTCTACCAGGATTAGGCACGGTAGGGCATCAGACATGTCAGAGCTTCACTAGTGGTGTAAATACATTCCACGTGGATTCATTGCATGCATAGTCGCCTTTTAATGAATATCACGCAAATCGTCATGGTGATAGGTACGTACGGTTTGTCCAGCATGTCCTAGGTGTGTCTATAAATATATATTTTTTAAAAATAATAAAAAACAGTGGCCGGCCCTGGGGTTTGGGGTCAAAAAAATATAATTAGGAGACTGGCCCTGGGGGATGGGGTCATCAGGGCCAATAAATTAGAATAAGAAGGGGAACCAAACAGCCCCCCTTCTTAAAAAACTAAAATAAATAAAAAACTGGCATCGTGCCGGAGGCCATGCCCCCTCCGTGCAGCACTCTGCAAACGCGCCCCCAACAGGCATCTCCAGTATGCGCCAGGGAGCTGCGCTGCAGCCAGGTGTTCTGAGGCCAAGCCCCTTTTTACACCTCTCTGCAACGCAGCTCTGTGGCGCTTACTGGAGGTACCTAGTGGTCTAGTTTGACCCTAGGGACCCTTAGGATTCAGGGGGACTTAATCTCTCAACTTAGAACAGCCACAGGGCGCGTTTACACAGTGGTGAAGGGAGGGGACGGGGCCTGAGGTGACGTGTGCAAACACGCACTATGGCACGTTTTAAATTGGGGATATAATTTCCCTTCAATACTGAGGGCCCCTGGGGGCTAACTAGCCCACCAAGTGCTTCCAGTAAGCGCCACTGAGCTGCATTGCAGAGAGGTGGTCCAGGCCGTGCCACTTTTTACACCTCTCTGCAACGCAGCTCTGTGGCACTTACTGGAGGTACCTAGTGGGCTAGTTGGACCCTAGGGACCCTCAGGATTCAAATGAACTTAATCTCCCAACTAAAAATGGACACAGGGCGTGTTTACACAGTGGTGAAGGGAGGGGACGGGGCCTGAGTTAACGTGTGCAAAAACGCCCTGTGGCCTGTTTTAAGAGGTAGTCTTAATCCCCATGCCCTATTATACACTAGGGGCTTACAGAGGAGGTCATGCTAATCACAGGGGGACCCCAACGCATAATGTTCCCTAGTGTATGTAGGTATTTTCACTATATTCTAAGTGTCTTTTAACATAGCACTGGCTCTAGGACTGGTTAGTCAGACTCAGTTTCCACCAGTATCCGTCTGAAAAAGTTGAGGGTACAGGATGATTTTGCAACAAGGCTTCTTTCTGCTCTTCTTTTTGTTCTTTCTGCACGTTATCCTTCTTCCTGCACTTATCTTCGTATTTGAGGACTTCTGTTGCTTCTTTCTGCACTTCTTTTGTTTCTTTCTGTGCATTTTTTCTTCTTTCTTCACATGTCCTATCTCTGTAGGCATAGTTAGAAATTAGCATTTAAAAAACCTTTGAAATTCACAGAAAAAACCATAGGTTTCAGGCACGTTATAGTTAGGAATTAGCATTTAAAAAACCTCCGAAATTCACTGAAAAAACCATAGGTTTCAGGGGTGTTATAGTTAGCTGGACTTTTCACTTGTACAAAACCATTGAAATTCCCCCGTTATAGTTAGTTCAGCTAACTATAACTCGCGCGCCCGCAATGCACTGCTGATGACGTCACATATTACATCACTCATGACATGGTCAGTGACATCACTCATGACATCACTGATGACATCTCAAATGACATCACTGATGACATCACTGATGACATCATCCTTGTGATAGAGTGGCAGACCTCCTCTCACCCTAATATAACCTTTGATACACACATTCAAAAATAGAGACTAAAATTTTCAAAACAATGGACATACCAATACCAGTTACAACAACCTCTTCAGTAATTCTAAGATCCACATACACATCCACTCATTCACCAACAGTCCTATACAGTCACTCATACATGTACTCACTCATCATATGTACTCATACACCTATACATCCTGTTACACAATGCCACTCATCCATAGAGTTACTCACACACAGTCACTCATGCTAATAAAGAATCAAACATACATTTACTTGCATATACAGTTATACACACACCACCATACTTACTTCTACGGAAACTTACACATACTTAGTCTTTTAAACAATCACTTATAGAAACACATACTTATTCATACAGGAACTCTTTCAATCTCTCACTCTCACATATACTCACATATATACACCAATAGTCACATATACTAGTTTAAAACATATGTAGTTACTCATAAAGACACTATTGAGACAGTCATTCACTCACTAACACACCCATACACACACTCATCCACCCATACAGTCCTGCACACATGCTGTGTTCAACACATACTAACAGTGAGTCACTCATTCATGCACCTATGCACTACGTAATACCCCCCACCGAACCATGCAGACACTCAGACTGATACTCAAAAAACGAACTAATAACCTCTATAGACACCCATGTAGCTACTCACCAACCCATGCAGCCACTTATACACAGTGAGAGACTGATACAGATATTTACATATTTAAACATTACTCACTAAGCCATGTATTCACTATGATACACTTAATCAGTCAGTTACACAATCAATTTTTCAAAAACAAATCATCCATTTAGACACTTATATACCCATTTATTCTTCCATCGACCTTGAGATATACATATATAAAACATATTTAATTTTCAGAAAAACACACATTCACTGGATGATGTCATCAGTGATGTCATCAGTGAT
Organism: Triturus cristatus; assembly: GCF_964204655.1. Lineage (NCBI taxonomy): Eukaryota > Metazoa > Chordata > Amphibia > Caudata > Salamandridae > Triturus > Triturus cristatus. Next base: position 1,142,995,605 of record NC_140589.1, read on the forward strand.
GTCATTTGAGATGTCATCAGTGATGTCATGAGTGATTTCACTGACCATGTCATGAGTGATGTAATATGTGACGTCATCAGCAGTGCATTGCGGGCGCGCGAGTTATAGTTAGCTGAACTAACTATAACGGGGGAATTTCAATGGTTTTGTACAAGTGAAAAGTCCAGCTAACTATAACACCCCTGAAACCTATGGTTTTTTCAGTGAATATATATATATATGATGACATCTCAAATTACATCACTGATGACATCATTGATGACACAATCCAGTGACTGTATTTTTGTTTAAAGTTTAAATATGTATTATATATATGCCAAGGTGTATTGAAGAATGAGTGGGTGTAGAAGTGTCTGGATAAAGGATTTAGTAGGTGCGTGACTGACTGTTTAAGTGAGTGATTACATGTGTCTTACTGAATGCATGGATTAGTGACTAAACTGTGTGAATGTCTGTATCAGTCTGTCTGTTGTTGTATAAGCTGCTGCATGGGTTGGTCAGTAGCTACATGAGTGTCTATATGGGTTATCGATTGGTTGCCTGAGTATTTGTATGGGTGCCTGAGTGTGTGTCCGGGTGGGTGGGAGGTGTGTGACTCTGTGGATCGATGTTTGAGTGGTTGATTCACTGTGTGTATGGGTTCAAGAGTGCATGTGGAAACAGCTGTATGGGTGGGTGAGTATGTGTATGGGTATGTAGGTGAATGAATGGATGTCTCAATGGTACATGTCTAAGTAACTACATATGTAAATGGCAATGTATGTGAGAGTCGAAGTATATAAAGGACTATACGTAAGAGTCAGTGACTGTGAGAGTGGCTGTATGGATGAGTGTGTACTTGTATCAGTGATTGTATAAGAGAGTAAGTATGCATTGGTTTCTGTTTGAATAAGTGATATGGTGTGTGTATAACTGTATAGGTCAGTAAATGGAAGTGTCATTGATTCATTACAAGACTTACTAGGTGTGTGAGTAACTCTGGATGAGTGGTGGTGTGTGAGTGTCTGTATAGGTGTATGAGTGCTTATGATAGTGTTGTATTGATGAGTGACTGCATGTATGAGTGATTGTATGGGTGAATGAGTAGATGTGTGTGTAGACATAGGAATCAGTGAGTAACTGGTATTGGTGTGTCGATGGTTTTGAAAATGGTAGTCTGTATTTTACAGTGGGTGTATCAAAGGTTATATTAGAGTGTGAGGAGGTGCATCAGATTTTCACGTGGATGATGTCATCAGTGATGTCATTTGAGATGTCATCAGTGATGTCATCAGTGATGTCATCAGTGATGTCACTGACCATGTCATGAATGATGTAATATGTGACATCATCAGCAGTGCATTGTGGATGCACGAATTATAGTTAGCTGAACTAACTATAACGGGGGAATTTCTATGGTTTTGTGCGAGTGAAATGTCCAACTAACTATAACGTCCCTGAAACCTATGGTTTTTTCAGTGAATATATATATATATATAGATATAGATATATATATATAGATAGATATATATATAGATATATATATATATATATATAGATATATATATATATAGATATATATATATATACACTGAAAAAACCATAGGTTTCACACATGTTATAGTTAGCGGAAATTTTACTGATAAAAAACCAGTGAAATTGCCCCGTTATAGTTAGTGCTGGCAACTATAACTCACGCGACCGCAATCCTCTGCTGATGCTAATACTGTATTTAGACACTTAATTGCCCATGTCTTCTTCCATACATTTTTAGCTATACATATATTACAAATATTTTATTTTCATAAAGACACATATGTCATCAGCAGAAGATTGCGGTCGCGTGAGTTATAGTTGCCAGCACTAACTATAACGGGGCAATTTCACTGGTTTTTTATCAGTAAAATTTCCGCTAACTATAACATGTGTGAAACCTATGGTTTTTTCAGTGAATTTGCAAGGTTTTTTAAATGCTAATTCCTAACTATAACGTGTGTGAAACCTATGGTTTTTTCAGTGAATTTGTACGGTTTTTTAAATGCTAAGTTACTTTACGCCATTCGAGGCGTGCGCGCCCACTTAACGCAGTTCGTTCCGTGCACGGTTTTTATCAACTTTAATAAGCCCTGTACATTTGGTGGCCTTCGGCCACCAAAAGCACAGGGGGTGGGGTCAATGTGGATAGTGTTTTTTTTTATTTCGATTTTATAATTTCATGTTGCCAAAATTTAGTTTTTTTTACCTATTAATAAGCCCTGTACATTTGGTGGCCTCCGGCCACCAAAAGCACAGGGGGTGGGGTAAGTGTGGATAGTGTTTTTTTTTGTTTTTTTTTTTTACCGTACGCTTACGGTAAGCGTACGGTAAGCGTACTCGGCGAAATTGCCGAAAAAAAAATAAAACCGTTTTTGCTCTTGGGGGATGTTTGGGGACTCCCTCAACATGACTGTGTGGGAGGGAGTTGTCAAAAATGCCCCGTAACATGTTTTTGGGCATCAAGTTTGAGAAATAACTCTCAATGCGAGAGACAAAATGGCGGACGCCGCTTCCTGGTTTCGGCTGATTCGAATGTTTACTAAGATCTAAGAGCCAATCAGAATCGCGCTCGCGCACGCCACCGTACGCTTACGGTAAGCGTACCGTAAGCGTACCGTAAGCGGGCTCAGATATATATATTGATTTAAAGGCTATTTTCTCAGAATCTACTGAAGAGATTTACACCAAACCTAGAAAAGGCACTTCCTTGACCTAGGGACTACCTCTCTGCCAAATTTCTAGTAATTCTGTTCAGCCGTTCGGGCTGTAGCTCGTTCTAAAGGTCCTATGGAAAAATGCATGGGAAAAACGCGTTTTGGGACCCCCCTTTTATCTCAGCCCCCGCTTGACGAATCCCCCCGAGACTTTCAGGGTAGGAGCGGAGCATAGCGCCCCACCTATTTTGAGAAATTTGCGAGGATTCATCGACCGGCGCCAAAGTTATTCAAAATAGAATGTTGAGGTTTTCCTATGGAAAAGGGGTCCTAACTATAACTACCTACTGGCGACCGCCAGTAGGTAATATAGATATATATATATATATAGATATAGATATATATATATAGATATAGATATATAGATATATATATATAGATAGATAGATAGATAGATAGATAGATAGATAGATAGATAGATAGATAGATAGATATTACCTACTGGCGGTCGCCAGTAGGTAGTTATAGTTAGGACCACGTTTCCATAGGAAAACCTCAACATTCTATTTTAAATAACTTTGGCGCCGGTCGACGAATCCTCGCGAATTTCTCAAAATAGGTGGGGCGCTACGCTCCGCTCCTACCCTGAAAGTCTCGGGGGGGATCCGTCAAGCGGGGGCTGAGATAAAAGGGGGGTCCCAAAACGCGTTTTTCCCATGCATTTTTCCATAGGACCTTTAGAACGAGCTACAGCCCGAACGGCTGAACAGAATTACTCAAAATTTGGCAGAGAGGTAGTCCCTAGGTCAAGGAAGTGCCTTTTGTAGGTTTGGTGTAAATCTGTTCAGTAGATTCTGAGAAAATAGCCTTTAAATCAATATATATATCTGAGCCCGCTTACGGTACGCTTACCGTACGCTTACGGTAAGCGTACGGTGGCGTGCGCGAGCGCGATTCTGATTGGCTCTTAGATCTTAGTAAACATTCGAATCGGTCGAAACCAGGAAGCGGCGGCCGCCATTTTGTGTATTTCACTCTGAAAAAAAAGAGTGAAAACAAGGAAAGGGGGCAATGAGGAGAGTTACAGACCCCCTAACATTTGTAAGGGGGTCAAAGAAGGACAGAAAAGTACAAAAAAAACATTTATTGATTTTAAAAAAAATCACGGGGTACGCGTACGGTAAGCTTACGGTAAGCGTACGGTAAAAAAAATAAAAAAAAATAAATGAAAAGCAGATTTAAGAGTTTAGATATTAGGGAGCTCTAAAAAGAGCTGTTGTGTTTATGAAGTCATTTTTTTAGTGGTACCTACAAGGTTTCACACACGTTATAGTTAGGAATTAGCATTTAAAAAACCTTGCAAATTCACTGAAAAAACCATAGGTTTCACACATGTTATAGTTAGCTGGACATTTTACTGATAAAAAACCAATGAAATTCCCCCGTTATAGTTACTGTGGGCAACTATAACTCACGCGACCGTAATCCTCTGCTGATGACATATGTGTCTTTATGAAAAAAAAATATTTGTAATATATGTATAGCTAAAATTTAATGGAAGAAGACATGGGCAAATAAGTGTCTAAATACAGTATTAGCATCAGCAGAGGATTGCGGTCGCGTGAGTTATAGTTGCCTACAGTAACTATAACGGGGGAATTTCATTGGTTTTTTATCAGTAAAATGTCCAGCTAACTATAACATGTGTGAAACCTATGGTTTTTTCAGTGAATATATATATAGATAGATATAGATAGATAGATAGATATATATATATATATATAGATATATATAGATATATAGATATATATAGATATCTATATATATATATATATATAGATATATATATAGATATATATATTTCTTACTCCAAACGGGTTTGTTGGGAACCGAGCCCGTAGTCAGGTGGTGCTTAATGCCGGTAAACCAGAAAGCCGGCAAATCTTAATATAAATCCACTTAGAACGTTGAAAGCACACTCGGAGTCACGGGTATTACATAAACGGCAGTAGTTTATTCTTCGTGACGCGTTTCGACACAAAAAGTGTCTTGTTCACACGAATACACAGACGTTTTGCATTAGTTTAAATAAAGTTCATTGAGGTGCTTCTTCCAAAACATAGTGTAAACAGAAAAAGGACTTGTTCTATAGGTAATCGCTTAGGATGTTCTAATGCAGCAGACATGTTGGAAAGTGCAAATCAACATTTTTTCAGTGTAAAAAGTATATTTCTATTTACATTCTTAAGTACAAGAGAGATCACAGTGTTTATCCCTCGGTGGGATTAAAACGCAAATAATTAGTTTCTTTAGATTTCATTTTTAAATAATTGTGTTCAAAGAAACGAAATCATATATGCATCGCCAAGCATTGGGCTAAATCACTTTTAGTTGCTAAAGTCACTTATTTGTCACTTATTTATACTTAACAATCTCAATACTTAGTGGTTATAAATATTCGTTATAGCCCATGTTTTGGACAAACACACATTTAATTTGTACACACTCTAGTGGCTTGAGGTATGTAAAAGGGGTCTCTTCTTTATTTCTGTGTATTGGTCTAGTGCCTGAAGAGAGCCTATATATTCATACTATATATTGATTAGACACAACTTAATGTTATTTGCAACATCACTTCCGATTGACACCTATATGTACGTTACAGTCCTCACCACACCTGTGATATAATTAAATGTGCAAAAATGAAAAACAAAAACAAAAAAATAAAATATATATTGAGAAAAAGATATAACATATCCTTATAAAATTCTCTTATCGGTGTTATAGAGTTGTCCCGAGCCCGGGGAAGAAAAAAGGTTAGGGAACCCGTGTAGCCGTCCTACATATAGTGGGCCCCTTCCTTTCCTCCTGTAAAAAAACACAAATAAGAGATGTACAGCCATTAGTATCTCAGAGAGAAGGAAACAAAGAATCCATATCCAACAACACATTCGTTAGTTATCGCAGAAATACAGTCATTATTCCAGATAATATCTATAGATATTTATTCAATGTGGAGATGTGAGGCTAATTCCTCATCAAGGTTATGCCCGCCCGGGAACCTAGTTTCCAACTTGAGTTGGAAACTAGGTTCCCGGGCGGGCATAACCTTGATGAGGAATGTACATCTCTTATTTGTGTTTTTTTACAGGAGGAAAGGATTTAGCCCAATGCTTGGCGATGCATATATGATTTCGTTTCTTTGAACACAATTATTTAAAAATGAAATCTAAAGAAACTAATTATTTGCGTTTTAATCCCACCGAGGGATAAACACTGATCTCTCTTGTACTTAAGAATGTAAATAGAAATATACTTTTTACACTGAAAAAATGTTGATTTGCACTTTCCAACATGTCTGCTGCATTAGAACATCCTAAGCGATTACCTATAGAACAAGTCCTTTTTCTGTTTACACTATGTTTTGGAAGAAGCACCTCAATGAACTTTATTTAAACTAATGCAAAACGTCTGTGTATTCGTGTGAACAAGACACTTTTTGTGTCGAAACGCGTCACGAAGAATAAACTACTGCCGTTTATGTAATACCCGTGACTCCGAGTGTGCTTTCAACGTTCTAAGTGGATTTATATATATATATATATATTACCTACTGGCGGTCGCCAGTAGGTAGTTATAGTTAGGACCCCTTTTCCATAGGAAATCCGCAACATTCTATTTTGAATAACTTTGGCGCCGGTCGACGAATCCTTGCGAATTTCTCAAAATAGGTGGGGCGCTACGCTCCGCTCCTACCCTGAAAGTCTCAGGGGGATTCGTCAAGCGGGGGCTGAGATAAAAGGGGGGTCCCAAAACGCGTTTTTCCCATGCATTTTTCCATAGGACCTTTAGACAGGGCTACAGCCCGAATGGCTGAACAGAATTACTAGAAATTTGGCAGAGAGGTAGTCCTCAGGTCAAGGAAGTGCCTTTTGTAGGTTTGGTGTAAATCTGTTCAGTAGATTCTGAGAAAATAGCCTTTAAATCAATATATATATCTGAGCCAGCTTACGGTACGCTTACCGTAAGCTTACCGTACGCGTACGGTGGCGTGAGCGAGCGCGATTCTGATTGGCTCTTAGATCTTAGTAAACATTCCAAACAGCCGAAACCAGGAAGCGGCGGCCGCCATTTTCTCTCTCGCACTGAGAGCTAGGTTGTTAAATAAAACCAATAAACATGTAAAGGGGCTGTTTAGACAGCTCCCACACACATAGCCATGTTGAGGGAGTCCCCAAAGACCCCCCAAGGCCAAAAATGCAATTTTTTTTTTTTCGCTAATTTTGCCGATTACGCTTACCGTACGCGTACGGTAAAAAATGTAAAAAAAAAACCACTATCCACACTCACCCCACCCCCTCTGCTTTTGGTGGCCGCAGGCCACCAAATGTGCAGGGCTTATTTGAGGTATGAAAAACCACAATATTTTAAACAAAAATAATAAAAGAAAAAATTAACAACACTCTCTCCACCCCACTTATAAAAATTACGAAAAATTAAAATATTACCTTTCAAAACGAAGTGCATCATATGTCCTCCATGTGCGCACGGTGCGCGAAGCGCATCGTGCGTACATGGCCCATCTAGCGTAACGTGGGCACGCGGTGCGAGTAGCGCACCGCGTGCCCACCGTGCGTGCACGGCACTAACTGCGTAAAGTGGGTGCGCGGTGCGCAAAGCGCACCGCATGCTTACTGTGCGCGCACGGTGCGCAAAGCGCACCGTGCGCGCACGGAACGAACTGCGTTAAGTGGGCGCGCACGCCACGAATGGCGTAAAGTAACTTAGCATTTAAAAAACCGTACAAATTCACTGAAAAAACCATAGGTTTCACACACGTTATAGTTAGGAATTAGCATTTAAAAAACCTTGCAAATTCACTGAAAAAACCATAGGTTTCACACATGTTATAGTTAGCGGAAATTTTACTGATAAAAAACCAGTGAAATTCCCCCGTTATAGTTAGTGTAGGCAACTATAACTCACGCGACCGCAATCTTCTGCTGATGACATATGTGTCTTTATGAAAAAAAATATTTGAAATATATGTATAGCTAAAAATGTATGGAAGAAGACATGGGCAAATAAGTGTCTAAATACAGTATTAGCATCAGCAGAGGATTGCGGTCGCGTGAGTTATAGTTGCCTACACTAACTATAACGGGGGAATTTCACTGGTTTTTTATCAGTAAAATTTCCGCTAACTATAACATGTGTGAAACCTATGGTTTTTTCAGTGAATTTGCAAGGTTTTTTAAATGCTAATTCCTAACTATAACGTGTGTGAAACCTATGGTTTTTTCAGTGAATATAGATATAGATATATATATAGATAGATATATATATATATATATATAGATATATATATATATATAGATATATATATTACCTACTGGCGGTCGCCAGTAGGTAGTTATAGTTAGGACCACGTTTCCATAGGAAATCCGCAACATTCTATTTTGAATAACTTTGGCGCCGGTGGACGAATCCTCGCGAATTTTTCAAAATAGGTGGGGCGCTACGCTCCGCTCCTTCCTTGAAAGTCTCGGGGGGATTCATCAAGCGGGGGCTGAGATAAAAGGGGGGTCCCAAAACGCGTTTTTCCCATGCATTTTTCCATAGGACCTTTAGACAGGGCTACAGCCCGAACGGCTGAACAGAATTACTTGAAATTTGGCAGAGAGGTAGTCCCTAGGTCAAGGAAGTGCCTTTTGTAGGTTTGGTGTAAATCTGTTCAGTAGAATCTGAGAAAATAGCCTTTTAATCAATATATATATCTGTGGCAGCTTACCGTGCGCTTACGGTGCGCTTAACGTACGCGTACGGTGGCGTGCGCGAGTGCGATTCTGATTGGCTCTTAGATCTTAGTAAACATTCGAATCGGTCGAAACCAGGAAGCGGCGGCCGCCATTTCGTGTTTTTCACTCAGAAAAAAAAGAGTGATATCTTGAAAAGGGGGCAAGGTGGAGAGTTACAGACCCCCTAACATTTATAAGGGGGTCAAAGAAGGACAGAAAAGTTCAAAGAAAACATTTATTGATTTTAAAAAAAATCGCGGGGTACGCGTACGGTAAGCTTACGGTAAGCTTACCGTACGCGTACGGTAGAAAAAAAAAATAAAAAGAGAAATAAAATTCAGATTTAAGTGTTTAGATATTAGGGGGCTCTAAAAAGAGCCGTTGTGTTTATGAAGTGATTTTTTAGTGGTACCTACAAGTAAGTACCGATGCAGAGTCTAAGGTTCAAGAGGAAGACTCTGTTCCCTTCATCATTGAAGTGTACACCATCTCCTCTATAAATGTCTTGCATGTCGTAACGCAAGTTGTTGTGGTAAATGGAACCCATACCATAGTCACGGAGGAAAGCAGAAACAGATTTGTTGACGTGCTTTCTTGCTTTGTCAATCTGCGGACAGAAATGATTGGACCAGTTCCATTTTTGCCTTTGGCATATGTTAGAAAACACAAAGGCAGTTTTAGGGAAAAGTGAAAACAGTTGTGCAAAGGTGTCCTTCATAAGCATTTCCAGACCTACCCCAGTCAAAGTGCCTAGGTCATTGCCACCACAGTGCACTATTATGAGGTCAGGGTGTTGGATTTGCATGAAGGATTTCACCAATGGCATCAATTGGTGCCACTTTAACCCTCTCTGACCAATCCATTTAATGTCTACATTTGGCAAAGCAAGGTCTCTCACCATACCTGTTTTCTCTGCATACTTTTCACTCCAGAAGACATAGCTGTGCCCTACAATCCACACTGTGAACATCTTCCAAGGAGAACTGGATGCACTCAGGAGGTGTAATTCAGTAGAATGGGAAAATGAAATGAAAGACAGGTTGGAAATGGAGGCATACATATTTTTTTCATAAAAAAAAGAACTGATTGGCTGTTTCATACCATTCTAGAATAAAAACTAGGCTGCATGTGTAAATTAATAGAAGCATGTTTTGTATTGGTACAGAAAAATGTGTTACCAAAGAACAGTACTTTGGATTTGCTGTTAGGTTTGAAAAGTCAAGCACTCTTGCTCTGTGGAATTGAAACATTGTTTGGCGAACTTCTGACCTAACTCCACACAGCAGTGTTCCATGAGCTGTTGCTATGGTAGCAGGCAGAAGTCAAGTTGGGGGAAGGGTACTAGGCAGAAGTCAAGTTGGGGGAAGGGTACTTTTGGAAAAGGGTTGGTTTTCAACCAATAGAAAGAGAATAGGAGAGAGGTGTAGAGAACAGAGATCCTGGCTCTGATAATCTGCTGTTTGAGTGCCACATTTCTTTCACAGCTAACTAATTTTAAAGGTGAGTTTAGAGTTTGAGAGGGGATGTATATGGTAAATTAAGAAATGAATAATAGAAATGGAATTCCTTTTGTTGAAGTTGTGTTTATCATTTTCTGTTTTGGGAGAAATTTAAATGTGAGGAACATGTAAAATAATATGGACTATGTTTTCACGATAAATTAAGGTGTACTGGTATAAAAAAAGAATAGTTTAAGGGTTTGAGGTTGGACTCAGTAATGCAAATACATTCAGCATCACTAAGGCTGGTTGCCCTTGCTGGAATGTAGGCAGTCACCCAGGTTACACATGGTGGTGGTCTGAAAAAGCAGTTTGGACATGTGCAATTAAAAAAATCTGAAAAGTGGATTCATAATGTGTCAGTCTGTAAAAGTGATTATCACTTGTCAAAAAAAAGAGCAGTAAGTGTGCTTTCAAATTGGCAAAGAAATTTCGTTTTGTGACTAATGTGAAAATATGACTCTGTGTGCACATAGGAATTACAGGCAGAGATGTATTGTGTACTGCTCTGGTGATTTCATTGTTGCATTAGTAGTAAAAAGGGGGAGTCATTTTTTGGTGCAGAAGCAGACTCTTAGCACACACCCAGCTGCTTTCCATGTGGAATCATGCACAGTATTTACAAGCGAGTGGGGTTTGAGGTTTCAGTCTGTAATGCACATACATTCAGCATCACTAAGGCTGGTTGCCCTTGCTGGTATGTAGGCAGTCACCCAGGATACACATGGTGGTGGTCTGAAAAAGCAGTTTGGACATGTGCTTTTTTAAGAATCTGAAAAGTGGATTCATAATGTGTCAGTCTGTAAAAGTGATTGTCACTTGACAAAAAAAAGAGCAGTAAGTGTGCTTTCAAATTGGCAAAGAAATTTCGTTTTGTGACTAATGTGAAAACATGACTCTGTGTGCAAAGAGGAATTATAGGCAGAGATTTATTGCGTATTGCTCTGGTGATTTCACAGTTGCATTACATGGAAAGGGGGAGCCATTTTTTGGTGCAGAAGCAGACTCTTAGCACACACCCAGCTGCTTACCATGTTGAATCATGCACAGTATTTACAAGCGAGTGGGGTTTGAGGTTTCAGTCAGTAATGCAAATACATTCAGCATCACTAAGGCTGGTTGCCCTTGCTGGAATGTAGGCAGTCACCCAGGTTACACATGGTGGTGGTCTGAAAAAGCAGTTTGGACATGTGCTTTTTTAAGAATCTGAAAAGTGGATTCATAATGTATTTTTCTTTTCCAGAGGGGGAGAAAAAGGTGAATGCTCAATTGGTCACTTGCATACTTTGTGGTCTGGTCCACTTTATCTCTAAAAGATTTTAAAAAATTAGTTATTAATTTCTCAAGGATCTTGAGATGTGGTAATTGATTTTTAGTGTTTTAAAAATAAAAAATAAAAAAAAATACGCTTACGCGTACGGTAAAAAAAAATTAAAAAAAAGTTTCAAAGAAAAAATAAAAAAAAGTTGAGAGGTAAGGTTGGCTCTTATAAGAGCCGTTGGGTTCATACAGGGATGGAGGAAAGAAAGAATGGGAGTATTATAAGCGTCTACAAACATGCTGGTCAATCTTATTGTTAATAAGGGTAAGACTGATCTCCCCAAAAACAATAAGACCACCACATTTTGTACACCTCATTTCAACGCTCCCAAATCGAGGGTTGATGTCCACAGGAGAAGAAAAAGGTGATGCTCCCACATCAGAGGAAGGGCTCAGCTGGGCTGCCGATGATGTACTCGGCTGAGCATCTGAGGCTGGGCTCTGGTGACTTACTGAAGGGTTTTCTTCAGCATGTCGAGCAAAGGTCCTTGGGTGTCTGTCCTGGAGGTGTCTCTTCATAGAGTGATTTCCAAAGGAGTATTTCCTCCTTGGATTTCCTCTTGATAAAACACGACCACAAAGTTTGCAAGTGACCAATGGAGCATTCACCTTTTTCTCCCCCTCTGGAAAAGTGAAATACTCCCATACAAAAGAAGTCTTTTGTTTCCTCCTTCTCTGGATCATGGTGGTGCTGCTGGCCTCACTCTCAGAAGAGGTCTGCTGTTCTGCCATTGTATCCCAATGTCAATCCAGCTCCTGCTCCTAGAGAATCACAAGCAGAAATGAGGGGAATGGGTGTGGTGTGGGAAGAATCTGGAACTGAAAGTAGTTTCAACCAATGAAAAGTGTTCTTTCAAGCAGTAATGAGGGGAATGGGTGTGGTGTGGGAAGTTTCTGGAAGTGAAAGTAATTTCAACCAATAAAAAGTGTTCTTTGTAAGTCACATGACCTGCCGTGCGCGCACGTGACGCTTACGGTGCGCTTACGCAGCGCGTATGTCACACTCGCGCATGCGCATTACACGCCCCTGCGTAACCGCGACGTTGCTTCCGGGTGTACGCGTACGTCACGCACGTATTGCGTATCGCGCATGCGCATTACACGCCCCTGCGTACCCGCGACGTTGCTTCCGGGTGTACGCGTACGTCACTCACGTACGCGCACCGTACTTATGACGTACGAAGCGCGTACCGTCAGCTTACCGTACGCGCACGGAAAAAAATGCATAAATAAAAAAAAAAAAACCTTTCCATAATGCAGGATATAGTACATATATTATTTTATACAAAGGGTTACAAAAAATGACAAAAAAAAATTTGCATTTAAAAAAACCGTACAAATTCACTGAAAAAAACATGGGTATCACACACGTTATAGTTAGAAATTAGCATTTTAAAAACCTTGCAAATTCACTGAAAAAACCATGGGTTTCACACATGTTATAGTTAGGGATTAGCATTTAAAAAACCTTGCAAATTCACTGAAAAAACCATAGGTTTCACACACGTTATAGTTAGGAATTAGCATTTAAAAAACCTTAGAAATTCAATGAAAAAAACCAAAGGTTTCACACATGTTATAGTTAGCTGGACATTTCACTCGTAAAAAACCAATGAAATTTCCCCGTTATAGTTAGTTCAGCTAACTATAACTCGCGCGCCCGCAATGCACTACTGATGACGTCACATATTACATCACTCATGACATGGTCACTGACATCACTGATGACATCACTGATGACATCTCAAATGACATCACTGATGACATCACTGATGACATC